>NC_072047.1:207500-217113 GCF_027791375.1 Indicator indicator
GCTCCTTCACCCTCTCCTCATCTTCTCCTTCAATTAACACCCTCCACTCCCCCCTCACACTCATAACTCCTCTCCGCCTTCACTCATCGTCTCCTTAGAACCCCATTCTTCGCACCACCCTACACTCCTAACGAAAAATTCTACCCCTACAAAAAAGCAACTCATTCCTCCTCTCCTTCGCGCTTTCTCTCTCTCATTCTTTTTCTTTCCCTCCTTTTGCTCTCTTTCTCTCTATCTCTTTTCCTTCCTTTCTCACTCTCATTCCCTCCTTTCCCCCTCCTCTCATCCTCCCCTCTCTCTCTTCTCCCTCTCTTCCCCCTTTCCTTCTATTCCCTCCTCCCCTCTTTCTCCCTTCGTGTCTCTCACCCTTCTCGCTTCCTTTCTCTGATCCCCTTTTTCTCTTTCCTTCTCCTTCTTCCTTTTTTTTTCCCCTCTTCCCCTCCCCTCTCTCCCCTTCTCTCATTCCCCGTCTCTCCTTCCCCTTTTTTCTTCCTCCCACTCTCTTCCCCCTCCTTCTCTCCTTCCCCTCCTATTTCCCTCCTCTCTCCTTCTCCTTTCCCCCCTTCCCCTTTCCTCCTTCCCCCTTTTCTCGTTTCTCTTTCTTTCTCCATCTCCTCTCATCCTTCCTTCTCACTTTGTCTTCTCTTTCTTCTTCTTCCCTCTCTCCTTTTTCTCCTTCCCTTTCTTCCAAAAAAAAGAAAAACACAAAAAGACCCACCACCCACCACCAACAAACACCACACACCACACCCACACCAACCCACAAACAACCCACCACACCCACCCACAACCCACAACCCAAACCCACACCACACACCCACACCACAAACCACACACCCCACCACCACCCCAACCCACCACACCACCCCACACACACACACCACCCCAACACCACCCACCACACCCACCCACCACACACCACACCCACACACAACCACCACAACACACCCCACACCACCACACCACCCACCACCAACACCCCACACCACACACCCCACCACCACACCCCACACAACACCCACCACACCACCCCCAACACCACACCACCCACACACCCACCAACCACCACACCCCCACCCACCACAACACCCCACACCCACACCCCACACCACCCCACACCACCACCCAACACAACACACCCACAACACCCCACCCACCCACACCACACACCCACCACCAACACCCCACCACCCACACAACCCCACACCACACCACCCACACACCACAACCACACCACCACCCCACACCCACACACCACACCCCACAACCACCACCCCACCACACCCACACACCCACCACCCACCACACCCACCACAACACCACCACAACACACACCACCCACACCAACACCACACCACACCCAACACCACCCACAACAAACACACAACACCCACCACAACACCCACACCACACCCACACCCACACACACCACCCCCACAACCACCACCACAACACACCCACACCCCACACCACACCACCACCACCCACACCCACCACAACACCAACACACCCCACCACACACAACACCCACACACCCACCACACACACCACAACACCACCCACACCACCACACACCCACACCACACACCACACCACACAACACCCAACACCCACACCAACAACACAACCCACCCACACACCACACACCCACCACCCACACAACCACACCCACACACCCACAACACCCACACCCACCCACAACCACCCACACCCACCCACACCCACAACACACACCAAACCACACCCACCCAACACACCCACAACACCCCCCACACACCCACCACACCCACCACCACCCACACACCCACACCACCACAACCACCCACCAACACCCACCCACACCACACACCACCCACCACCACACCCACAAACACACAACAACCACACCCCACCACACAACCAACCACCCCACACCCCACACCCACACCACACCCACACCACACCCCACCACCCCCACCACCACACCCCACACCCAACACACCACCCACACCCCACCACACACCCCACACCACACACCCCCACCCACACCACCCACCACACCCACACACCACACCCACAACACACCACACCCCACACACCCACACCACACCCACCCCACACAACCACACACACCCCACCCCACACCCACACCCACCACCCACACACACCCCACCCCCACACCACCACCCACACCCCCCCACACACCCACACCCCACCCACCCACCCACCACCACAACCACCCACCACACCCCCACCCCACCACCACACCCCACCCCACCACACACACCCCCACACCACCACCACAACACCCCACCCCACACCACCCCCAACACCCCCACCACCCACCACACCACCCACCCACCACACCCCCCACCCACACCCCCACACCCCACCACCACCCCCACCCCACACACCCACCCCCACCCACACCCCACACCCCCCCACCACACACCCACCACACCCCCCCCACCACCCCCCAACACCACACCCCCACCACACCCCACCACACCCACCACCCCCACAACCCACACACCACACCACCCCACCCCACCCCCACACCACCCCACCACCACACCCCACCCACCCCACACCCCACCACACCCACCCCACCACCACCCACACCACACCCCCCCACCACCCACCACCCCCACACCACACCCACCCCCACCACCACCCCACCCCCACACCCCACACACCCACCCCCACACCCACACCACCCCCACCACACCCCCCACCCCACCACCCCACCACACACCCACACCACCCACCCCCCCACCACCCACCCCACCCACACCACCCCACCCCACACCACACCCCACACACCCCCCCCACACCACACCCCACCCACACCCCCCCCACCACCCCACACCCCCCCACCCCACCCCCCACCACACCCCACACCCCCACCCCCCACACCCACACCACCCCCACCCACCCCCCACCCCCCACCCCCACCCCCACCCCACACCCCCCACCCCACACCACCCCCACACCCCACCACCCCCACCACCCCACCCCCCCACACACCCACCACCCCACCCCACCACCCCACACCACCCCCCCACCACCCCCCACCCCCACCCACCCCCCCCCACCCCCCCCCCCCCCCCACCCCCCCACCCCCCCCCCCCCACCCCCCCACCCCCCCCCACCCCCCACCCCACCCCCCCCCACCCCCCCCCCCCCCCCACCCCCCCCCCCCACCCCCCCCCCCCACCCCCCCCCCCCCCCCCACCCCCCCCCCCCCCCCACCCCCCCCCCCCCCCCCCCCCCCCCCCCCCCCCCCCCCCCCCCCCCCCCCCCCCCCCCCCCCCCCCCCCCCCCCCCCCCCCCCCCCCCCCCCCCCACCCCCCCCCCCCCCCCCCCCCCCCCCCCCCCCCCCCCCCCCCCCCCCCCCCCCCCCCCCCCCCCCCCCCCCCCCCCCCCCCCCCACCCCCCCCCCCCCCCCCCCCCCCCCCCCCCCCCCCCCCCCCCCCCCCCCCCCCCCCCCCCCCCCCCACCCCCCCCCCCCCCCCCCCCCCCCCCCCCCCCCCCCCCCCCCACCCCCCCCCCCACCCCCCCCCCCCCCCCACCCCCCCCCACCCCCCCCCCCCCCCACCCCACCCCCCCCCCCCCCCCCCACCACCCCCACCCCCACCCCCCCACCCCACCCCCCACCCCCCACCCCCCACCCCCCCCCCCCCCACCCCCCACCCACCACCCCCACCACCCCCACCACCCACACCCCCACCACCCCCCCCCCACCACCACCCCACACCCCACCCACACCCCACCCACCCACACACCCACACCCACCACACCCCCCCACCACCCACACCCACCCCACCACACCCCACCACCCACCCACCCACCACCCCCCACCCACACACCCACCCCACACCCACCCACCACCCACAACCCACACCACACCCACCACACCCACCCACCCCACCACACCACCCCACACCCCCACCACACCCACCCCCAACACCCCACCACCCCCACCACACCCACCCCACAACACCACCACCCACACCCACACCACCACCCCAACACCACAACACACCCACCACACCACCCCCACCACCACCCCACCACACACACCCACACCCACCACACCACCCACACCACCACACCCACACACAACCCCCACCACCCACCCAAACACCACACCAACACCACACACCACACCCACCCACAACACCCACCACACCAACACACCACACAACCCACACCCACACCCACCCACACACCACCAACCACCACACACACACCCACCACAACCACCCACACACACACCACACCCACAACCCACACACCAACCACCCCACACACACCCACACCACACCACCCACAACACACCACCACAACACACCACACACCACCCCACCCACAACCACCCACACAACCACACCCCACACCACAACACCACACCACCACACCAACACCACACCCACAACACCACCACAACCCACCACACACCACCCACACACCCACACCCACCACCACCCACACACCACACACAACCACACACACCAACCCACAACACACACCCACCACACCCACACCAACCACACCCCCACACACCACACCCCCAACACAACACCCACAACACAACACCCACACCACACCCACCACAACCACCCACCACCAACACACCCAACACCCACCCACACCACCACACCACACCCCACCCACACCACCCCACCACCACCCACACACCCACCACACACCCACACCACCACACCAACACAACCACAACACCACAACACCACACCCACCACCACACCCCCACACACAACCACACCACACACCCCACCCCACACCCACAACACCCCAACACCACACCCACACACACCCACCACACCCACACACCCCAACACCCACCACCAACACCCACCCACCCCCCAACACCACCACACCACCCAACACACCACACCACACAACCCACCCACACACCCCACCCAACACACCACCACACCCCACACCCACCCCACACACCACCCACACCCACACAACAACCACCAACCCACACCACACACACACACAACACACACCCACACACACCACACACACACCACACACACAACCAACCACACACACACCCCACACACACCCACACACACCACCACCACACCCACACACCAACACACCCCACACACACACACACACACCCACACACACCCACACCACACCCACACACACCACACAACACAACACACACACCACACACCACCACACACACACCACACCACACCCACACACACACCAACACACACACACACACCACCACCACAACACACCACCACACCACACACCACACACAACACAACACCACACACACCCCACACAACACACACACCACACAACACCACACAACAACACCACCCACACACACAACACCACCACACACACCACACCACACACACACACCACAACAACACCACACCCCACCACACACCCACACACAACACCACAACACCCACACACACCACACACACACACCACACACACACCACACCAAACACACACACACCCCACACCCACTACACACACCACACAACACACACCACACACACACACCACACACACAACACACACAACACACACCACCACCACACACCCCACACCAAACCATCACCACCCACAACACACACCCACACCACCAACACACACACACCCACCACACCACACGCACAACACGCACTCTCCCTGCTCTTCTTTCACATCTCCTCGGTCACCCCTTTACCCATACGACCATTTATTTTTTACATCACTCTCTCTCCTCATCCTCTCCTCTCCTCTCCCACTCCCCCCTCTCCCTCCACTCCTCTCTCCACTCCTCTCCCTCCTCTCCTCTCCTCTCCTTCCTCCTCCTCTCCTCTCCTCTCCTCTCCTTCCTCTCCTCTCCCCTCCTCTCTCCTCCTCTCTCTCTCTCCTCCTCTCCTCTCCTCTTCTCCTCTCTCTCCTCCTCTCCTCTCTCTCTCCTCTCCTTCTCTCTCCTCTCCTCCCTCTCCTCTCCTCTCCTCTCCTCCTCCTCTCCTCTCTCCTCTTCCTCTCTCTCCTCTCCTTCCTCTCCTCTCCTCTCCTCTCCTCCTCCTTCTCCTCCCTCTCCTCTCCTCCTCCTCTCCTCTCCTCTCCTCCTCTCCTCCCTCTCCTCCTCTCCTCTCCCTCTCCTCTTCCTCCCTCTCCTCTCCTCTCCTCCCTCTCCTCCTCTCCTCTCCTCTCCTCCTCTCCTCTCCTCTCCTCTCCTCTCCTCCTCCCTCTCCTCTCCTCTCCTCCTCCTCTCTCCCTTCCTCCTTCCTTCCTTCTCCTCCTCTCCTTCTCCTTCCTCTCTCCTTCCTTCCTTCCTCTCCCTTCCTTCCTTCTCCCTTCCTTCCTCTCCTTCCTTCCTCTCCTTCCTTCCTTCCTCCCTCTTCCTTCTCCCTTCCTTCCTTCTCCCTTCCTTCCTTCCTCCCTTCTTCCTTCTCCCTTCCTTCCTTCCTCCCTTCTCCTTCCTCTCCTCTCCTTCCTTCCTCCCTTTCTTCCTTTCTCCCTTCCTTCCTTCCTCCCTTTCTCCTTCCTTCCTTCCTCCCTTCTTCCTTCTCCCTTCCTTCCTTCCTCCCTCTTCTCCTTCCTTCCTCTCTCCTTCCTCCTCTCTCCTTCCTTCCTCTTCCTTCCTCTTCTCCTTCTCCTTCCTCTCCTTCTCTTCCTTCTCTCTTCCTCCTTCCTTCCTCTCTTCCTTCCTCTCTCTCCTCTTCCTTCCTCTTCCTCTCCTTCCTCTCCTCCTCCTTCTCTCTTCCTTCCTCTCTCCTTCCTTCCTCTCTTCCTTCCTTTCTCTCTTCCTTCCTCTCTTCCTTCCTTTCTCTCTTCCTTCCTTTCTCTCTTCCTTCCTTTCTCTCTTCCTTCCTCTCTTCCTTCCTCTCTTCCTTCCTTCTCTCTTCCTTCCTTTCTCTCTTCCTTCCTCTCTTCCTTCCTCTCTTCCTTCCTTTCTCTCTTCCTTCCTTTCTCTCTTCCTTCCTTTCTCTCTTCCTTCCTTTCTCTCTTCCTTCCTTTCTCTCTTCCTTCCTTCCTCTCCTCCTTCCTTTCTCCCTTCCTTCCTTCCTCCCTTCCTTCCTTTCTCCCTTCCTTCCTTCCTCCCTTCCTTCCTTCCTCCCTTCCTTCCTCCCTTCCTTCCTTCTCCCTTCCTTCCTTCCTCCCTTCCTTCCTTCTCCCTTCCTTCCTTCTCTCTCCTTCCTTTCTCTCCTTCCTTCCTCTCTTCCTCCTTCCTCTCCTTCCTTCCTCTTCCTTCCTTCTCCTCCTTCCTTCCTTTCTCTCCTTCCTTCCTTCTCCTTCCTTCCTTCTCTCTTCCTTCCTTCTCTCTTCCTTCCTTCTCTCTTCCTTCCTTCTCTCTTCCTTCCTTTCTCTCTTCCTTCCTTCTCTCTTCCTTCCTTTCTCTCTTCCTTCCTTCTCTCTTCCTTCCTTCTCTCTTCCTTCCTTTCTCTCTTCCTTCCTTCTCCTCTTCCTTCCTTTCTCTCTTCCTTCCTTCTCTCTTCCTTCCTTCTCCTTCCTTCTCTCTTCCTTCCTTCTCTCTTCCTTCCTTTCTCCTTCCTTCTCTCTCCTTCCTTCCTTCTCTCTTCCTTCCTTTCTCTCTTCCTTCCTTTCTTCCTTTCTCTCTTCCTTCCTTGCTCTCTTCCTTCCTTACTCTCTTCCTTCCTTTCTCTCTTCCTTCCTTTCTTCCTTTCTTTCTACCTTCCTTGCTCTCTTCCTTCCTTACTCTCTTCCTTCCTTTCTTCCTTTCTTTCTACCTTCCTTGCTCTCTTCCTTCCTTACTCTCTTCCTTCCTTTCTCTCTTCCTTTCTACCTTCCTTACTCTCTTCCTTCCTCTCTTCCTTCCTTTCTCCCTTCCTTCCTCCCTTTCTTTCTGCCTTCATTTCTCCCCCCTTTCTCCCCTCTCTCCATTCTTCTCCCCTTCTCCCTTCCTTCCTTCCTTTCTCCCTCCCTCCCTTCCTTCCTCTCTTCCTTTCTGCCTTCATTTCTCCCTTTCTCACTCCTTTTCTCCTCTCTCTCCATTCTTCTCCCCTCCTTTCTCCCTTTCTTCCTTCCTTCCTTTCTCCCTCTCTCCCTTCCTTCCTTCCTCCCTCCTTCCTTCTTTCCATCCTTCCTTCCACCTTCCTTTCTCCCTTCCAACCTTCCTTCCTTCCTATCTCCCTTCCTCCCTTTTTTCCCAGCCTGTCCACAGCCTTCTACAGAATCTCCCTACCTTTGAGCAAATCAACACTCCCACTCAGATTATCATAGGACAGACTGAGAGTTGGGGTTGTCCAGTCTGGAGAAGAGAAGGCTCTGAGGAGACCTTCTTGTGGCCTTCCAGGATCTGAAGGGGGCTCCAAGAAAGCTGGGGAGGGACTTTTGAGGGTGTCAGGTAGTATAAATAATAATCATACAAAGCAATCAAGAGGAAAAAAACCCTGTAATAAGGATGAGCAGCACAGTAAGATGAAGAACTCTTGGCAGCTGGCAGAAATCTTAGGTGGGATGATTCAGAGAGGTGATTCTGCCACTTTGCTCTGCTCTGCTGGGACCTCACCTGCAGTGCTGTGTGCAGCTCTGGAGCCCTCAGTACAGGAAGGACATGGACCTGATGGAGAGGGACCAGAGGAGGGACACAAAAATGCTCAGGGGGTTGGAGCAGCTCTGCTCTGAGGACAGGCTGAGGGAGCTGGGGGTGTTCAGCCTGGAGAAGAGAAGGCTCCAGGGAGACCTAAGAGCAGCCTGCCAGGACCTGAAGGGGCTCCAGGAAGGCTGCAGAGAGACTGTTTGCAAAGGGCTGCAGGGACAGGATGAGGGACAATGGCTTCAAACTAGAGCAGAGCAGATTGAGATTGGATGTGAGGAACAAGTTCTTCACTATGAAGGTGGTGGAACAGTGGAAGAGGTTGCCCAGGGAGGTGGTTGAGGCTCCTTCCCTGGAGATATTCAAGGTGAGGCTGGATGAGGCTCTGGGCAACCTGATCTAGTTGGGGATGTCCCTGCTGAGTGCAGGGAGGTTGGACTGGATGAGCTTTGGAGTTCCCTTCTGGCCTGGACCATTCCATGATTCTATGAGAGAAGTGATCCTAGAAGTGTTCCAGATGAGCTCTTCTGCTTCAGCAATAACCACAGAGGCCACCAGGCTGATCCAGCTTAGAGTGTTCTCAACAACAAGCACAGCTCAACCTGCTCTGCTAATATACTTCTCACTTTCCCATTACACCCTTTGCCAAGCCACTCAGCCATTAGCTGCTCTTGTGTTTCATCATTTATTTAACTTCCACACTTGGCACTATTTTCATTCACACCTAAGCCCACAGCAGGCTGTTAATGAAATGGAAGGGGATTTGATATAATATTTTCAGCAACATTGTCTGGAAAGTGTCTAAAGTTAAATATGATCCCAGTTCAGTCCTTGCTTTCCATCAAGAAAAGCATTTTGCTCCCTCAAACACAGAAGTTTGCCTAAAAATGTAAGATTGAAATAATTTTTTCTTTGTCTGCTTAACAGTATCACAGGATAACTGAGTTTGGAAGGGAGCAGTGAAGGTATCAAGCCTGACCACCTGCTCCAAATGAGCTCACACCAAGGTGCTCAGGGCTTTTCTGGGGGGGGGGTTGAGTCTCAAAACCCTTCAATAATAGAGACTACACAACCTCCCTG